>NW_023505100.1:0-12000 GCF_004664715.2 Peromyscus leucopus | reverse complement strand
GTCAATTCCAGCTCTAATTTTCTGAGTCCTGTGTCTTAAGTGTGTGCTGTGTGCTGTCTTCAGCAACAGGGGCCTACCCTTAACCTTTGAGAGGCGCCAAGGGCTACATAGATAATCTATACTGTTTTGAGACTCACTTGAATTACCCTGACCAATTATTTTAAAAGGAGGTTTCTCATATCGGGTACTGGGTTTTTTGTTAGTCCATGGTTCTCCTGTGGGAGCATTGTCAGCTCAAGTGGCTTAACTTCCTCTAAGATAAGTGTGGTTATCACCCTCATCAAAGAACCCTCTCTATACAACAAATGGAGACCATCACAGAAAATCACAGCTGGACACAATAGAAGAGATGAATAGAATCCACGGAGTCTAGCCCCAATGGATGCATCTACATTACAGCTCCTGCATCGAGAGTTCAGAGAATATCTTGGAAGAAGAAGTGGAAAACATTTTTAAGAGCCAGAATACCAGGAAGTCTGCTGTAAACAGTCTCTTTAGAATGACTGCATAAACAAGATGGGAACAATGGCAATATCAGCAGATATGTTAATGTGCAAGGGGAAAATTTTTGTGTGGTCTACCCTAGACAAAGAACTATGGGCAACTAATGACTTCTTGGAGAAGAATTAGCCTGTCTAGGACTGAGCTTGCTTATTGGTTGTCCAAGCAAAATGATCATCACTGAAATCATATACACACAAACAACAAAAATGAACTCAGCAGGTTGACCTTATATACAGATTTGTGGATGCACAATACAACCCACATATGTGTGTTTGCAACAGTAATATTCAAAGAAAAAGTGTCTATCAACTTGATAGTTGGGGGGACATGGGAGGGATTTGAGGGATGGTAATTAGGAGGGCCTAGAGGGTAGAAATGGAGGGGGAAATTGATGTGATTTTCTGTCAAATAAGACATATTATTTAAAAAAGAATACAAATGATTAACCTTCAGTTTCTCTAAGCAGGCTTCTGGTATGAGTTCACTGGAAACTCTGTTGAGGGTTCCTTAATCTGAAAATAAAATTTTGGCGTGAACTGTGATCTCACTGAGGCTTTGGGATCATTCCAAGCTCATTGTCTGTTGGCAGTGATTGCCTCATAGTGGAGTGACAGCAGTGCCTATTTTCTGACTAGTCAACTAGACACTAAGGTTAGCTCCTAAGAATCCCTCCTATAAACAACGACTCTCATGGGTATCAGTTTCTTTAGGGTTCCAGGTGTCTTGTGCAGGTAGATTCAACAGATTAGATGAAGGCTGCCTAGCAAGATATCTCTTTAGAATAGCCAAACTCACTTGATTAGCTCTCTTCATTATATTAACAAAGTTTACTTAGCTACTTAGCATACTGTGCTAAGTACTTGGTTACTTAACTACAAGGCATACTGTGAAAGTTTCTGTTGTGCAAAAACTGACCTTGACAGCATCCAAATCCCCAGGGAATTATCCTAGCTTGGGAGAGCTCTTCCACCATATAGTCACAGGATATGCTTTGCCAAGAGGAGCACATCATGATATCTATTTAAAATTTTGCTTACCACATTATGACAAATCTCTTCAAAACACAAGTGTTTTTAGGCAAAAAAGGAGCTAGTTATCATTCAAGCTACAGGTTATCATGCATTCTTAAAGGGCTTTGCCCATTATCATTGTATGAGGAACTGTGTAGATGACACATCTCTTTGAACATGGATGATGACCATGCCTGTGAAAAGGAGAGATTTTAAATGTTTTGATCTGACAATGAAATGCTTTACTGTCATTGACCAGTATTATATGACTACATTCAACCACAGAAGGGCTCAGAAGTGTAACATGACCATGTGCCTAGAACCCTTGGATCTACTTATATATTTAGGTTGTTATAAGCCAACTTCTTCAAGAAGATCTTCTCAAGTATATATATATATATTTGACAGAAACTGTGCTTCATTTAGAGATTATCTCATGATTAACTGGTAGATTTCATGAAAGGTAAATATTTTGATTTTATGTTCAAGAGTGATCTATTTTTATATGTGAAAGTTTCATGTTGAGAAAGTTGTCAGTTGACAACTGACAGCTATTGGTTTCTTAGCTACATGGCATATTGTGAAATTGCTGTTGTGCAAAAATTGACCTTGACAGCATCCAATCCCCAGGGAAGAATAAGGGATCCAGAGAACACAAAAAGGTAGCAAGCCAGAGATATGACAAGCTGGAGGCGTGACATGTGGGCAGAAAAATCTGTCTGTGGTGAAAGAGGTGAGTAGAGAGTACCTTTTTGAATTACTTTAACTCTCTCTCTCTCTCTCTCTCTCTCTCTCTCTCTCTCTCTCTCTTTTCTCTCTTTCTTTTCTCTCTCTCTCTCTCCTCTCTCTCTCTCTCTCTCTCTCTCTCTCTCTCTCGTCTCTCTTCTCTGTAGCCTGAACTTACTGTGTACTCCAGGTAGGACTCTAACTTGAGGCATTCCCCTCATTCCAGCCTTTGTAGTACTGAGATTTTTTTTCTCATAGGATTTTAGATAGAATCTTAGAAAGATCCTTAGAGACCAACACTCATCTCACCCTGATATACTAATCAAGTAGTTAATGTTTATGGTAGCATATAAAGGAGCTGATTATTTTGATTATTCCCTAAGATAATTTATTCATTTTGGTTAAGTACTTACCTTCTAAATACATGCCAATGTAAATTTTGTAAACAATCCTGAGAACTTATCATCTACTCTAAACAGGTATTGATATTTTGCTATTCTTGTTTCAGTTATCTTCCATCTACATCTTTTGCTATACAGTGGTTCTCAACCTTCCTAATGCTGCAATGCTTGATTATGGTTTTTCATGTTGTGGTGACTCCAACCATAAAATTATTTTGTGGCTGCTTCATTGTAGCAGGTAGCTATTCCAGCTTTGATCTGGAAGTTCCAACCCCATTGAGGCTTTGATAACTGTCATGCCTACAAGGTGGGGCCAAGAGAGGGCCCTGAAGACCCGAGATCCAGATGCACCATGCGCTCTGTTCTGGACCTGGACGTGGAGGTTGACAGAGCAGAGTTCTCCAGAGAACACGCCGGACTGTGACACACCTTCCCAGACCCTGCGACCTACCTATCCTTTCATTTGTAAATTACGCCACTAATAAACCTCCCTTTTAACTATGTGGAGTGGCCTTAATAATTTCACCAATACTTCATAACTGTAATTTCATTGTTGTTATGAATCATAATATAAATATCTGATATGCAAGATATTTGATATGCATGTGACCCCAAAGGGGTCATGACCCAGATGTTGAAAGCCATGTGCTATAACATTTTAATGTAAATCCTACATATGAACTTCTTTAATCATATGTTATACATCAGTTGTCTGATACTTTAGGACTTTATATATTTGTTTTTATCATCCATTTAAATTTTTGGTAACTGTATTGATGAACAAGTTCTTCCTTATGTTAAAGTTGACTTTTTTTAAAATGTGGGTCATTGGTTTTTTTGATCATCTTTAAGTCATTGAATAATAAACTCTCTCTATTTTATTAAACTCTTGTAATTAATAAACAATAACTTTTTAATCTGTGTGGATTATGACAGCTGTCTTTCCTTTTTGCCTACTTCCAACTTTTATCATCTTGGATTATATATTTTATTTAACTGAAAATCCCATGATAGGATTTATTTGCTATCTTAGCCATGATACACTAAGCATACCCAAATAGCAAGACATACCTTAAAATGAATGTCAGAATACAGCTCAGTTCTCTAGAGATGGTCTGACCGGGAAAAACGGAGTTACTCTTACCTAAGTTTCCTGTTTGGTATTCCTCCCGTCCCTCTAAGACACAGCCTTATTCTGAACTCATTTTATTTTCCTTGGTCTGGATATGCATGCTTGGTAAATTTCTTGAACGGAAACACATGTTTCTCGTGTTGTGCTTTTTTGTTGACAGGTACAGCTTAGTATATCCGTATACATTCATAGGAAGATTTCTTTTGTTCCTAGAGATTGGCCTTGTGGAATCTAAGATAAGGCTTAGCATGTTTTCTTCTGCTGAGTGATATTCTATTAGCTTCTTTTTGTCTTGCTTTGTGATCTAACAGACCGGCTGGTTCCTTTGGCTTTATGCCATATTCACCCTTCACGACACCGATTTCTGGCTGGTAAAAAGGAAGGACAGCTAAAAACAGGTTTAGGACAGAGCTCTAAGGTGAGAAGTTTGGGACACAGGAAAGGAGGTTTACAGAAAATGCTCAATAAAAAGAATCTGAAATCTCAGAAAATCCCCAGAGTCACAAGTCATCACTATTTCCTTTGGAAGTGGTGTATTGGTATGCCAGAAATCCAAATCAATGTCATTAAATAACATATATGTAGAGTTGTTCAGTATAGGGGGCGACCATAGAGTAACTACTGTAACACTGTAATTGTTTACCTTAGAAGAGAGACAAAGCAGTGTTCCTGAATACACTTTTTGGAAAATGGAGGTATGGGAGTAGGTGGGTGATAGAGTAAGAGAGGCATTACTGTTTTCTTTTCCATAGGCAAGAAAAGTTCGTATTGGAGGGATGTTTGGCTGCTAGCTGTGAAATATACAATTTCCTCACTAAATGCTGTTAGTAAAGCTGGTGGCCCTATATTGATTATACTATTGTGTTTCTTGAACATTTTCCCCATTGATGAGATGTAAAACATAAAACTGGATCTAACTGCACTTACTGTTCTCACAACAAAAGTATTATTATTCAGAGCATAAGGGCTGGAATCCAGACAATGGAAAAAACGTGAGAGCCCTCTGTAGTTCTGTGAATTTTGGTGGCAGTTGAACTCTAGGGAAAGAGTCAACTGCACTGAATCTTTGTGCTCAGATTGCTGCTGATCTGCAAAAAAGTCTTACGGTTCATGATTCCCAGGAAGTCAAAGAGACAGAATACAACACCTCATGGGCTCTGCCAGATCAATTCTGTGTGACATGCTCCTGATGAGGAAACAGTCTAGGTCTATTTCTTTGTATGTTGGACATAAAATGACAAATGTGGGAACACAGTAACTTGTTACAAAGTTGGAAAACATTTCAACCTTAAAGTAATTATTGGATTGTGGGAAATATTAATTTTTTAAATAAATGACATTAATTTTTAATTGTTTCCATTAAACTTTATTTAAAATTAGTTAATGATAGTTTTCATCATGCCAGGTATATAGCTAGTGAATATATATATATATAAAACAAGATGAGTACAATTCTTAGACTTTGATAAAAGTGTACCCACTGTTAATTAACTTTTATAGCATCTTAAATTTAATGAGCTCTCTAGCCATTGATACATTACAAAATGAACTGTGAGTACTCTGTGATATTTAAGACAACATTCTTGTGCAAGGTGAGGGACCAGGAAAAGCAGGATTCCTTACTGAATTAATGATGTGTGTTCTTTTTGCAGTGCAGATTAAGGACAGCTCCTATCTTCTGAACATTTCTCATTTTCCATGATTTCAAAAGTTAGCATTAGAATTTTCACAGGATTGCTATGCAAAATTTCCCACTGGAATTGAGGGACTAACTCCATCATTATCTCTCATGTATATCGGTAGGGGAATGTTGGTCCAGGAGCCAGTCCAGTTCTGTATGAACAGTGATGCTGCCTTGTGACTTGGAGCATGGCTCTGAATTCCATGGGTTCATTACCTATAGGATGAAAAACTGGAGCAAATGGCTTTTGAGGCTCCTTTCAAAACTATTTTAGTTTTCCCTGAACTGTATTTAGTCTATCTTTACACTTCTTTCTTTCTCTGTTTGGTCTATCTGTTCTATTTGACAATTATTTTTCAAGACGGTATAAAATGAAGCAAAAGAGGGGATGGAGAGATGGCTCAGCAGTTAGAGCACTGGCTGTTCTTGCAGAGGACCACAGACAGTTTGATTCCTAGCACCTGCAAGGAAGCTCAAAACCATCTGTAACTCCAGTTTCAGGGTCTCCAGTGCCTTCCTCTGGCCTTTGGGAGAGCCAGGCATCTGTGGGGTATACAGATGTCCTTGCAGCTAAAACTCCTTTCCACATAATTAAAAAAAAAAAAAGAGGAAGCAAAAGAGTTGGCCTTTCCATTCCCATCATGTGTTACTCCATGCTATGTTTCCTGGTATGTAGGTCAAACGGTATCTGTTTTTTTTTTTTTAAATATTTTTTTAATAATATAGCTAGTGATTATTTTTTTTAATATTTTTAGGGACTAGAACTTCATCCCGCTGCTGAGTTCACCTTTGGAGACACAATGGAACGGTTTTTTTAGGGGGAGTTTGGATGCTTTTCTGCTAGGCTTTGGCTTGTGGGTTTATGGAATAAGGAGCAGCGAGGACTTGAGCCTGTTGTGCTATGCTCATTGCAGGAAGCTGACAACTCTAGTCAAATTCTCTAAAACTTACTTTCCTTATTAATTAAGCAATGAGTGAAAATACTTACATAATTTTAGAGATAACATGAAAAATAGCATGAAAGGTCCGTAGTATAATAAATCCTTGACACAGCGAGTTAGTAGAGGAATGCTGTTTAGTTTTCTTTTTTCTTTTGACAGGGTTTCAATAATTCTGGCCTCAAACTAACAGTGATTCTCCTGCCTCAGTCTCCTGAGCACTGGGGTTACAGGCATGTGCCTTTGTGCTAGGCTTGGCTTTCTTATTTGCAGTTTTGTAGTCATCCCCATACCCTGGGCCGTCTTTTTTTTTTTTTTTTTTTTTTTTTAATGAAGTTATACTGGTTTATTATCACTTCCTTCTGTTGAAAAGCACACAGATGGCATCTTTGATGTGTCTATAAGTCACAGTTCACTGAACTTCTGCCTGGTTGGTAAGGCGCTCTGAGGTAAGGATTCACATCTTTACCATACATGTGAGTCTTAGAACAGCTTGTCCAAAGCACTAACAGACAAATTGTGTTTCTAGGCCTGCTTCCCTGATCCTGTGGTGCCCAGCACAGGGACTCCAGTCACTGGTTACATAGCAACAGTAGCAAATGGGTTTTGATGAGGCTGATAACAAGGAACATCAACACTGGAAAGACAAAAAGTATCTATAGAGAAAACTTAGATTGACTTGAAAAACACTGGCATTTATTATAGGTTACACATTTGTATAGTATGTATAATGACGTAATAGGCCTCTTATCCCTAGACATTGACTTGGAAGTAGAAGCTTTTCCTCAACATTTATCCTCAATTTGCAATAGACTAAGCACAACATTTATGAACATGCAGTGTCCATGTGCAAATCCAGAAGGGGCTCTGAGGTGGTGTCTGGGAGTTCCTGGGCAGTGACACCCACCGAGGCCCAGATGTCTCACACAGAAAGTCACACTCTGATTACCCTCTCACGCTTCCCTCCTTAATTGTCTCCTTGAGTACTAGGAAAATAGTCGCTCTTGGCCTCTAGAGCACTTTGCTGAGAAAGTTCCTGACAATTTGAAGAAAAACAAAAGAAGAATATGGTAGATTATTCATACTCTAATTTTACCCTTTAATTAAAAAACTTAGTTATTTCCCTGTTTTGTTTATTTTTAAAGTGTAATTTTCTGAGATGAGAGCGGTATCAGGTAAGAAGAAGTTTTCTTTAATTTGTTAACCAGATGAAGTAAATGGTTACTGACACAGAACCTCAAACCCTTCCTTCAGAGACTTCCATGTTATGGGCAGCTAAGGCCAGGAGTCCAGGTGTCGTCAGAAGTCCTTGGCAGGGCCGCTCTGGGCCACTCCCTGTCAGCTATGCTCTGAGCACAGTGAAGGGAAACACGATTCAGTTGAGCTCCTCCTGAAAACGTTACTGTGAGACTGCGGAATGTGACTGCTTTGATTGACGCACTGGCTTTCTCCTTAAAAATAAGCCGACTTGGCAGTATTCAAAGGAGACATAAAATTAGTTATTATTGGCTGACTCAGCAATAAAGCCAGGAAGTGGAATCTACTCAGTGGAAACGTTCTAATCGCGGGGCTGAGAGATGATGAGCATAACACAAGCCTTAACTCGCAGAGGAAGTGTCCGTGCCTGCAGCTGATAAATCGCTTTGGAGGCTGGATAAATACTGGTCCCAGTGGACTGAGAGCTCTGCTTGCATTTTCGGGGAGCTGCAGTGTGGTGTGTAGATAGCATTCAAGCGGGACTCATGAGAGCAACCTAACGTGGGATTTTCAACTGCTGAGGCCTCAGCCATAGAAGAATAATCCTATGAAAACTCAGCTATAGCACTTTTATTATGCTTTTATTTCAGTCTTACAAACAAAATCAAGTGAGGTAAAAATTATCTGAAAGGTTTTTTTTTTTTTTTTTTTCTGGTTCATGTTCTTTATTTCCTCATCACCTGGCAGCTAATGGCAGCCTAAGCGCCTGAACATGTTAACTTTATCCGGAGTGCTGCCTGATGAGGAACTGTGTTCTTTGTGTTAGTACTTTGATGATTAACTAACGTAGATTCTGGAACTGATTTGAGGGGGAATCTGCTCTAATTTTTCTGCTGTTTTTTTCACTTTTGGAAGTGGGAGCCTACAGCCGTTTTCCCCCTAGTCACTGGAGGTGAGAAAGAAGAGATGGAGGGAGCTTCAGGTGTGCTCAACAGAAGACCCTGGACAACTTCTTCATTCTTAGGGTGCGTGTGTATCCTCCCACCATGACCTAGTAATAAAGCCAGGCAGTCATCAAGGCTTCAGACAACAGGCCCATTAGGCATGTCTATGATTAAAGTTGATTAGCTAGAAGTCATTGGGAATTTGGAATCCAAGATCAGTAGTGATCCAGATTCAATTTGCATAAACTACGAGGCACTTCATTAAGGCTAATCATTTCCCTCTGTCCTTTGGTAATAAATCATCCTTCTATAGGGCTCATTAAGACTTGAGTGGGAGGATTTCGCTTTCACAATTCCTTAGCTCCGTTAAGATCCTTCCCATTGTGCCCACTGGTCTCATTTGCTAGGGTTGTACTTGGTGGGCACTCCATCTCAGGGCTCTATCTCTGAAACGGTTTCCTAGAAACTGAAACTGATTCATCAGGGTTCATGTGCCAATGACCAGCACTTGTAAAATAATGAAGCCTGTGTCCCCTAAAACTCCAGTGGAACAAACTGTACCTGTTTAGACTGCCAAGATCTTAGGGCCCAGTGGTTTTCAGTCAGCTGATGAGTAATTTTATAGGTCTATCTTGAGAATGTATCTGCTTAAATCCAGGAAACGTGCCCGGGTGTAGGATTCAGGAGCGCTCCTATGGAACATTCTTTCTTTGCAATTGTGTTAACACTAATTATTGACTTGATGGATGCTAGAATCCCAGGGGAGAGAGGTCTCTGCACTGCCTGTTGGGGATTATCATGATTGTGTTATTGAAGTAGAAAGACTGGACCA
This sequence comes from Peromyscus leucopus, assembly GCF_004664715.2. Lineage (NCBI taxonomy): Eukaryota > Metazoa > Chordata > Mammalia > Rodentia > Cricetidae > Peromyscus > Peromyscus leucopus. Next base: position 2,635 of record NW_023505100.1, on the reverse strand, counting down.
GTATGGTGGAAAAAAGTCCCTAGGATCCTGGACTATAAGAAGGAGGAAGTGGCTGGGCATAAGCATTCATAGCTGCTTCTCCACCATGATAGACTTTACTTTGAACTGAGAGCAAAAAGCAATCTTTTCTTCTTAAGCTGCCTTTGTTGGGTGTTTTTATGACAATAGGAAAAGTAACTAAGACAGTAGTCATTTTCAAGAATAATGAGATGATGCTTTATGTCCTGTCTCTATGCTCAGAACGTATTGCCCATTATCCTCATGGTTTTCTGTGTTTGTGACAGGTGAGACATTGGTCACTCTGCCCTGCAATTTACAGTCATTTATCTCTTTCACACCCTCAAAAATGGGATTCCATGCCTAGCATCTAGCATTTAGTAGATAGATAAATAGATAGATAGATAGATAGATACAATGATGATTAAAGGAAGGTATTTTCTGACAGACTACATATATATATTTTTTTTCAACAAAAGAAACTAGCTATGAAAATATTAGAGATGCTTCAAACACAAGGAATAATTAATGAAAGTGTGAAACAGGCAGTTGAATATATAATCTTCAAGGGAAAGGCGAGAGCTGGATGTGACTTTTGTGAGGCTTGCTTGTGTATGATATTTGAAGGCATCATCTTGATTAGATTACTGCTGCAGAGGATGACAGAGGGAAAGATTGGGCCATTAGGTAGAATACAGTGAATTTCCATGATCAAGCAGACAAGAAAAACAAGAGACCAGCAGAAGTACGTAAGGAGAGCTAATGAGGTAAGAGAAAACCCTGATTTCAATTTTCCTCACTGGAAAACATGTTACCAAAAAAATGAAATAGTCCGACATGAATAGAATTTTATCAGTTGAAGGAGAGGTGGGAAGGGGAGGCAAAGAGGGGAGGGAGAGAGAAAGAGGAGAACTTTAACATAATGTCTCAGGTCTCAAGCTGATTAAATAAAGTTCACACACATTATTTAAAAAAAATACTGTGCTTTACTCAAAGCCACATAAATTAAATGCTAATTCTGTCTTTAAAAGCACCACCACAGAAGTTTCTAGAAGAATATTTGTTCAACTATTTGGTTGTTGCAGCCTAGCCAAGTTTGTATATAAACACAGCCATAACAAATTCAACCTTGTTAACTGCCTTTGTGTACATGTTCTTAAAACATACCTGCTCACTATGGTACTGAAATGATAGGATGGGAGGTTCACAAGTTCAGACCCAGCTTAAACTATGCTTAGACCATACTCATTTTCCAAGTAAAGACATAAGTTCACACAGGTCAGCTTAACATGGTGAACTATACTGCCTAATCTCTCCAGAGAAACAAACGCAAAGCCCCTCCTCGGTCAGTTGCTCTCAATTTGTGGGTCGAGACCCTCAGTGTGTGTGTGGTGTGTGTGTGTGTGTGTGTGTGTGTGTGTGTGTTACCTATCGGATATTTACATTACAATTTGTAACAGTAGCAAAATTACAGTTATGAAGTAGCAAAGAAACAATTGTGTGGTTGGGGTCACCACAAGATGAGGAACTGTATTAAAGGGTCACAGCAGCACTGAGAAGGTTTGAGAACCACTGCTCTAGGTCATATGTTTATCTTGCAGCAGACTCCAGTTCTCAGCACAGTCAGTGTGTCCTTGCTGAAAAGAACTATAATGAACACACAACCTCCCGTGGAATGTCAATCTCAAGGCTATTTTAAGGGCTCCTTTAGTTACTTGTTCTTGGGAGCAGCAGGTTTGCACATAAAACTATTTCCTTTCAGCCAGTGAATCTTCAAATTCAGCTCTTATTTCTGACTCTGGTACATATTCTATATAACAGGGGAAAAAAGCCTCATGAATTAGGTTCACAATTCCTCTTCTTTTATTCTCTCTATATTGCACTTCAGAGTTTGGGGGAATGGATCAAAGTTAGGTTATAAAAATGTGGCTAATTATTTTGAGAGAAGTCTTTATCCAAAGTGCTGTCTGCACTGGGGTGAAGACTGTCTCCACAAGATGTATGTCCATCCAGAACCTTAGACTGAGGCTTTAAAAGATGAATAATTATCATAGCAGCATCATTCAGTATTAGAATAGGCCTTAAATCTAATGACTAGGAACCTATGCAAAAGTCATGTAAGACAGAAGACCAATTGATGGTGGGGCGGAAATGAATGCTGTGCCTGCAAGCCAAGAACTTTCAGCAACTTCCAGAGATTAGAAGTAGCAAAACATTCTTCCTAGAACCTTGGGCAAGAACATGCCTACCAAAACATTTTTCTAGACATCTTGTCTCCAGAGCTATAAAGAATAAACTTATCTTGGGTTAAATGACCTAGGTTTTTAGTAATTTGTTATACTATTCCTAGAAAATTAATAGCTTTTACAAACTTCATAAAATTCGCAATTGGAATGGATAATCTCATGATTTTCTAAATTATTTATTACTTTAATTTATAACACTAACATGAATGCAATAAAAAATCAAAGTATAGAAATATAAAGCTAAGAATAAAAGCTTTTATTTGTACCACAGTTTCATTCCTCACCAGCCTTTTTGATTTTGATTTTTACTAATTTATTTTTTGTTTGTGTGTTATATAAAGGTGAGAGGTGTTTCTCCTTTTCCACTATGTGGATTCAGGAGATTGAACTCA